>NC_140305.1:26589541-26627041 GCF_964211825.1 Aythya ferina
AAAGGCAATGCACCCTCTCTGGCCTGCGGAGTGCTGTTTCAGGGCGCTCAGGCCCGACATGCTGGCCACTGACACAGCACTTACAGGACCCCGTATTTGGAAGAGAAATCGTTTCTGCTGCACTGCACTTCCCTTAAACCGGAGGAGGAGTGACAGCTGCTCATCACCCAGAGCAGATCAAAGAAGTCACTTCAGCAAAAGTCTGTTTTTAATTGATCCAGGTAGCTGGAGTGCTGAGACTGCTCCTGAAACTGGGCTTCCTGCATGGATAAACAGCTAGCATGACAAAACTCCGGCTGCTTACAAAGCTTTCTAAAATATAAAATAAATAAATAAAGAGGTGCTTGAGCTTGCAGCATTTAAGAGCTTGTCCAGCCCCAGATAAAATTACAATTCTATTGATTTTTTTTTTCTCTGAAGGATGGCAAAATGACACACGGAAGATGTTTAGGATGTTTGCCTACACTAAAATAATGAAGTTGTGACATGCAGATGTTTGCTGGAAGCGACTGGGCTGTTAATACAAGTACAACAAGGTGAAAGCCAAATTTAGGAACTTCCAGGTGCCCCTGCTAGCAGGGCTTGCTCCGTGCTGGTTGCAGTCAGTGGTTCATCGTGCTGCATGCAGCACAAAGGACAACAACACAAATCCCTTCCATGGAACAGAAACCACGAGCAGAGAGCATGGCCAAGCCCCACACCCCAATAAACGGGATGCAGAAGTGGAACAGCACTGCTCCGTCACACCAAAGGCTGTAACGCTTACAGAAAGCAAAGTTTACAGGAAGTACCTTCTCGGTTATTAAAAGCATTTTGGAGATGAGACAAGACGTCAGAGTGAAATATAAGAACAAGGATGGCTAATTTGAGATCCACGGGCCATAACATCAGTTGGTGTAAATCAGCATAGCTTTACCAATTAATCTGAAGATCCCAGGAGTTATCCCCCACTCAGTGTTACCGATATTTAGCGGAATTTTTCAGGTTTATACCCACATACTCTGCCATTCAAGCAGACTAATTGCTTATGTACCAAACGTTCTCTCACAAAGAATTTCAGGCTCTTGCCCATTTTCCAAGCTCTATATACCTGCATAGATTTTCCTTTTTACTTTTGTCTTCTTTACTAATTACATATATCCAGAATCCTCTTCCCTCCAAACCTTTATAAAAAAAGAAATGCAGTCTTCCCAGAGCACTGCTCAATACTGAAATACTTCAGAAACTCAATAAAAATATTTTCAATAAAGTGCAAGTGTTTAATAATCTGTCTCTATTAAATCATATGCTTTCTGTGCTCCTCTAACTTGATCAATTTTTCTGGTTGCAAATAAAAAACACGAGAGGATAAGAAACAGAGAGAAAAGAATGAACAGCCCTTTTGTTTCTGAAAAATATCTCAAACTAGAAGCCTTAAAGACGTTTTTATTTTCTTACCAAGAAGTCTGACTGCTGTATTTAATATTTACCACTTACCCCACTACTGGTGCCAATCACCACCAGCGTTATCTGTTGGTGTGCTCCACTCAGAGCTGCCCAAAATCAACCACGCTTCCCCTGTAACTACTTAACTTCATTCGGCATTATTAGTTCTGTAAACAGTCATATTGATAATAGTTGATGGTGAGAAAATGAAGACACCAGCCATGGCACAGCAGTTCCTGACACTGCTGGAGCACTGGAGCCCCGCAGGCGCTCAGGAAGCCCCCGAAGCCCCTGAGGTCCAACTGCAGGGTTGTTGCCTGAGTTCCACAGCACGGCTGGGAAGAAATTATTTGTCCAGCAAGCAAAGATCAGGGCCATCCTACATGTAACAGACACGTTCAGCTTGACTCTAGTTCCTCCCACCAAAAGGCCTTGCTACGCCGATCAAAGGATGGTCACTGTGCTCCTGGCAACTTTCTGGGCAGACTGAAAAGCCACCTTTATGAACAGGAGCAAAAGTGCTTTCTCTGCTCCCTTTAACACTGAAATTATCATGCTTAAAAAAAGAAAACAAACACAGAAATGAGACAAATGATTTTAAAATGCCCAGCTTAATGGCAATGCGCAAACCAAAACCAAAGTCCCACTGGCAAACACAAATTGGTTCATCAATCACTTGAACACATCCCCAGGTGCAAAAGAAGCAGGCACAGCCAAAATTTGGGGACAGGGCAGCTGTCCCCATCCAGCTCTCCCCACCCAGAGCACGGTGTTGGTGCTCGAGGGGGCTGTGTGAGGGCTGAGGTGATGGGAGCTACCTCACGAAGGGCAGCCCGGCCTAGCGGGCATCACGCGCGTGAGGAGAGGCGCGGGCAGGAGCAGGCCCGTCAGCGCCTAGGCCCGGTGTTGTCAGAGCTCTGCCTTCTGCTTTGTGAGCTTTTATGGCAGAATTCTGCCAGAATCCTGAAAAGCATTGCTATAGCCATGGTCTGTGTGTAACACATAGCTCAAACAGCTACCTTGCACAGCAACGTAGCCTCAAGCTTTTGCCCTGCTTAACACTACATAGAAAATAGAAACACTAAGGTATCTTAAAATATTTCTCTCAGTGTTGGACAAAAAGCATCATTTTACACTGTTAAACGACAACACTTTAACCCTATTAACTTTACATTTTCTTTGTTGGTCATTTAGCCCTGCTAATTCTCGGTCTTCCCAACCAGTTCACGGGGCACTGGGAGCCACTGGCCACCGTTGGCTGACCGTGACGATGTACAAAAACGCCCTGCAAAAATCAATAGGTTTGCATTAAAATATGCTGTCTTACGGCATGACATTATGCTAACAGGAAATGTTGGAACAAGCTCTTCGGAGACTACAGCTGATAAAACAAAAAAAAGCAAGCAGCTTTTCCAGGAAAAGAAAAAACAGAAAACAAATGGTCTTCACAAATAAATCATCTTCTAAATAGCACAAACGATGTGCATCAGCATGTCTCCGTTTGAGAGCGGCTACCACTAGTGTTTGTCGATGCTGCTGCAAAGACTCCACGCATGGAGAGCATCGTTACTGCAACAATTAGCTCTACCAGAAGCCTCTCATACGCCACAGATAGAAGACAAAATACTACAGTCTATGTATAATGTTAATTGCTCTTAATTATTCAATATAAGAAAACAAAAACGAACTTCAATTTAGAATTGCAGCAGCTTCTCTTCAAGTGTTTTGCAATAGAGTGAAAGATTGTGATCTTCCCTGGGCTTTCACTATCAATTGCTGAGAACAGCAGCGCTCACCTGGGTTCCTGGCTGCCTGCAGGTGACCACGGACCTGCTCGCTGCCTGCAGGGACCGTTTACAAGCAGCTACTGCAGATACAGCCCCGCATCCTCTGCGAGCATGTATCAAGAGCTGCCACCTACATGGGGGGATCACAGGAGTAACTCACCCCCTCCTTAATAAGGAGAAAGCCCATGTGAGGTATTTATATTCAATGGATTTATGTTTTTCTCCTCTTTCAGTTGAAATGCTTGCATCTCCTCACACGAGCCCTGCTGACCATGGCCCAGTCGTGCTCCACGTGGCTGCGCTCCAGCCCTGGTGGAAGCCAGAGCTGCAGTGGATGCGATGGATGCGGTCGGTGCCAGGGCAGGGCTGTGTGGCACCCTCACCTACCGGTGCTGCTGCCAACTGCGGCTCCCAAAACCCCTCCTGCGGCAGGCAGGGCGAGTGAATCATGGAGGAAGGCGAATTTTAAGAACAGCTGCACTGGGAAGCCCAAAATGTTGTCACAAAGCCCACAGTACAGAAGCCCCTGGCAGCGAGCAGGCAGTCATCACGTCATTGGTTTCACTTACAAAAAGCAAAAGAATTAAAAATAAAAATGGCTGTTGTGACACCACTCATCAACTGCAAAGCACAAGTCTTTGGAAAAAAATAATTCAGCATAACTGTGAACTTTCCAACTCCTCAAACATTTAAGAATCCACACCGTACAATTCAAGACGTATTTGGGAGAAGAAAAGCAGGCAAACTCAGAAAAGACACAAGGACTTTGCTTCTAAAATGTAGCCAAGCAGCCCACGATGATAATCAGAAAGGTTTTAACCTTTTTTTTTAAACACAAACATTTTTGCACTCATAAAATATTCAGTCAGCTCACATATAAAAATACAACTATAATCCATTATTAATTTACAAGGCCGTATTTAATTTACATGCCATTTTTCTCTAGCATATTACATTTATCAAGGCTTGTAGGAACGCTCTCTGCTGAATATTCATATAGTGGCAAGCGAAGTTATCTATTATACATCCAAAAACTCCACCACCAATTCCAAACAACCGCTCTCTCCCCAATATTCTAGGCAGGAGCAGCCTCTGGTAGCTGTTGGTTCACAGACAGAGGTGGCAACACTGCACACATTTTATTGTCCCAGGTCTGTGCCCTTTCCTCTACCTTGCTGTGGTTTTGCAGCCCCTTGCCCAGCTCCCTGTGGCCTGGAGCCCACCGAACCCACCACGTTGCTCCATCTTGTGCTGTCATGCTGGGAGAGCTCGAGAAGTGCCTGCCACCGCTGGCCCACGCATGGCACGTAGCCCAAACAGCACTGACTAATTACAGCTATCGGAGACGCACCTAGCAATGTACCTGGTATATGTACCGCTGATGGTGGGCATAACCAACTGGGTCGTGAAGGTACAGACCCTTTAGCAGTGCCCAGGCAATTTCCTTATTCTTTTGTTCACTGTAATGGTCTTCAAAATGCCGCTCGCTGCTGGACGGAAGCTGCGTGGGGCTTGAGAAAGCGCAAGGGAAAAGAGGGAATTTCTGAAATTGGGTACTGCAAAGCAGCCCAAGTTACTCCTAAGTCAAAGCGGGTTAAATATTAAACAAACTTCTCCAGAGCGAGGGGAGCACATCCATCCTTGTCCAGGGTATTAGCATTCCGGTCATAAATCTGCGAGGAAAAAAAATACGCCGAAAAGGGACAATGGATGCTGGGAAGCGAGAGGGAAAAACTGACAGATAAAATTCAGCAACGGCAACCAGGCCAGCCTCCCCAAAGGCTTCCCATATCCCGGTTACTGCCTACTGTATTAAGACTGCCTTTCTCATCACTTAATGCTTATTTTCATCACTTTGCTTAAAATATTGATAATCAATTAGGGCTACGTCTGTTTTGCCACAGAATCTGTGTCACAGTCTATCAGACTGTCAGGGCCAATTCAATCCTCATTCAAAGTTAATTTTTTCTTCATAAATCTGCCTTTGGAGGAGTCATTAGGCGCAGAACATAGCCCGAGGTGCAATCACCTATTCTCTTTCATTAGCGGCAGGCAGGGAAGGTGAGGGAGATTATTAGAACTTTGGAATGATCACAAAGCAGCGTGCTGCCTGTCAGATCCCCCCAACATTTAATTCATCTCGCCAACTCGCCAGCGCGCTCTGCCAACAGTTTTAAATGGACATTATTCATGAACATCTGTGACATGCTGAATATTCCGGACCAGGAGTGATGAAAAAGCAGTGCCCCTTTTGACTTTAAAATTAATTCTATGGTCAAAACAATTAAGAATATAACAAACATGTTTTGTGATGTTATCTTTAGTCTTCCGCGATAGCCCCTAAAAAAGCCATTCTTTCAGAAATGCAGGCATTTGAGCGTAAATGTGCAAAGTCCAAGTGGAGCAGGACAGCATTTTATGGCACTGAAGACTGACGTGCCTTTCCTTTACTATGGAAATAACATTTCTCTCTTTTTTTTTTTTTTAAAGCAATTACGGAATTAACTAGCTTCAGTCTCTGTTTTGCTGATATGTTTCTAAAATGCAGCCAAATGAAATGACACATTGGATTTTAATAAGATGCCACATTAAATTACAGCACACTTTCCTCACAGTGGACAATCAGCTCCGTGTGTGAAACAGATTTCCAAAATCAAATATATTTATGGCTTCTCCTCTAGTTAATCTGAGCACACGATGGCCACTGCAACGTTTTTCAGGTAGGAATGGCAGAAGTGCTGGTACAAAAGACTGGCATTCGGAGGAATTAAATAAAACCCCAGAGCGTCTATGTAGTATTCCCTAACACATGCAAGGTTTTTAGGATGGAGATACTTTAAGAAAAAGTAATTTCCATCTAATGGAATAACACCAAGTAGAACTTCATTATGAAAGTAAAGAGAATGGTAGATTTTTATTTTTTTTTTCTGCTACTAGGAACATGGTGTTACCATTAGCAAGCTCCTCACAGCCCCCATCATTTCAACCCCCAAATATTCTTGTTTTCCTGCAGCAAAATGAAGGGCCAGATCCGTAGCAAATTCAAGCTGGCACAACTCCATTGACTCCAGTACAACTGAGGAAATTTACTCCAGCTGAGGATCTGGTACGAGGCATTTAGGATAATAATAATAAAGAAGACTTAATAAGCAGATCTTGGCTAGGTGCATTCATCTATTATTTAGTGCATTTCTAATTTCTTTCTTTCTCACACACCGTTTCCCACACACACGTCTGATAAAAAAAATCAACTGAAATATGTTTTAACACTGAGGATTAATTGGCTTAAATTGCTTCCGTGGCTGCTGCCTCGTTGCACTGAATGCTATTAAATATTGCAAAGATTTGCTTCCATCTCAGAAAAAGCTCCGTGTTACCAACTTCGACATTTTGTAGGCAACTATTATTTCACCTAAGACCCACACCCCCCAAGCTGCAGCTGAGCTCGGGAAGATACCATAATTGGATGCAATTCTCATCTGATATTTATTCTCAGAGAGAGAAGTATTTCTTAGAATAATGCAATAATTTCAATAGAAACGTTTAAATGGCATCTTCACCCGAGTTGCTTTCTTTTGGGGGAAGAGGTCAGGAAGAAAATGGGAGAACTTGGCAAAGAGAAACAAACATGGTCTGGAGATTAAAATTCCCCTAATTGATCGAGCTAAAAAGGACAGTAAATCTGGGGAGAGCAAAAATAAATTCCACACATAAAAATCCATGGAGCAAAGGATGCTTCTTTGTGATGCCCTTCAGGAATATTTTTCAGCTCAACTGGAGAGCTGAGGAGCGATCAATATGACCACCAAATTTGACTCCATTTATTTAAATTGTCCTTAGAACAGTATTTGGAATAAAGCTTCTCTTCCCCTCGTACACAGCAGCTGGAGAAATGAGAACAATGGAGGGTTTCCTACAGGAACGACTGCAACGGAGCAGCTGAGCATGTGAAAGGAGGGATTTTTTTGTGTAAATTCTTCAGACAGCTTCAAAATTGTCTGAATTTCTGCACTTTGGCTGTCACGGCAGCACAGAGAGCTCTCCTGCCTGTGCCTTACTCTCCAGGAGCTTCCTTGAGCTGCAGATGCTGGTGGAGGAGCAGGGCCAGGGGCTGCCCAACCCCTGCTGTGGCCTGGGGAGCACCAGCACCCCTCATCCACGGGCAGGAGGGAAGAGGAGGTCCCCAGGGTGCTGCAAGCAGGGGACAGGGCTGTCCCTTCAGAGGGAAGGCCACGAGGTGGCCCTCCTCCTGAGGGACAAAGGTCCCAGCCCAAGCTGCAAACGCCATGGTGGGAACCAGACAGTTTGCTTAGAAATCACCTTGGCCACTCTAATTACATTTTATACGGCCAAATTACACTTACAGTGAAATGGCAGCTTCTATCCAACCTGAAAATTTACATTTTCAGTTTTTCCTTCTTTCCAGCCAGGTTGCAGGGCACAGTTTTAGCAACTTCACTCCTCCAGGCCCAGCACAGCACCGCTGCTCTCGCGCCCTCCAGTTCTTTCACCAAGACCTTACACAATCTGCATGTCTAATCGACACGAATTCCTGTCTCTTAGAAATAGAAAAAACACCAATGAGTGCATTTTTGAAGTGTCATCATGCAAAGTACAACCCACAGGTTGCATGCTGGCACAGGGCTGAGGCTTGCTAATATTTTTGCTGCTTGGATTTCAACAGACGGGATCCTCGGGGCTTTCTTTCTAATATCTAAAATGAAAAATACACTTCTTGTACACTCACGGAAAATATACTTCCTGTGTTGATCACAGATCTTAGGGAGGTCTAAGTTACTAATTTGCCACCTGATCAACCTTTGTCTGAAGTGAGACCTGCAGAAACTACGAGCAATCAAAGGTGAAAAAGGCCATAAAAATACAAACAAGGTAAATGGAAGAGTTCATGTGCAATCAATATGGTTGAAAACAAAGTTACAATCTTTTAAATTCAATTGCAGCTATAGAACAGAATATAAAGGAGTTACCTTGAAAAGAGAGAAAGAAACCAACGTGGTTTTAGTTAAATTATATGCTCCTGTGAAAATAACATTTCTGTGTTATACATAACACCAAATAAATTAATACCTGTTATTTGGAGGAGAACTTTGAAAAACAGATGCAAAAATACTGAACACAATTATTATTTGCAAAAAGTGGCTCTTTATGGAAATTTATGGAAATCTGTCAGCTTGCTACCTCACAGAAGAAACCAACAATGAAAGAAAGATAAATAAATCACTTATTTAAAACAAAAAAAATCAGGATTTTTATATAAAACCAGGATTTTTTTTTATAAAACTCTATTTATAAAAGTGCAAGAACTTCTTTTCCGTAATAAAACACAAGCCAAGTGGGACCTCTGAAAGCTGTAATTTTAAATTACAAATGGCTATGCAGCATACATACACAAAGCTGTTATCCTCTAACTCCTGTTGCTGACAGACGGATTCTTTTAACGTCTGGGTAAATCGTGAGTCACTGCTGAATGGTCTGATTTAAAAATAAACTTTGTGGGATTCCTCTAAAATTAATTAAATAACAAAAGGTAGCAAGACTGCAAAACATACGTCTGGAAGCCCACGGCTAAGATACAGAAGATGCCTACAGTCTTGCTGCAACAAATGCTTCCAACAGCATCACACACATTATGGCAGATCCGTTCAGGTTTGTTTGTTTTTTCCTTCCTGACTGCAGTGCAACTAGGAACAAGCCCTTTCTTTTGAGAATATAAAGTCTCTTTCATTCAAACTGGCCATAATTGTGCATCTGCTTCTGAGCTGAGAGGGAGTCACGAAAAGCATTTAAACCCGAAGCCAAAGGGTATTACTCTTCAAGTTGCCCAGCAGAGGCCCACGAATTACTCATCACTTTCAAAATACACAAACTTGCAGCTGGCAGCAGCTCGAGGGTTGTTAGGACAACTTCAGAGGAGCAAATCGAGACCTTGGCAAGAGGAGCGGGTTCAGCACCATGCACGACGCCTGTTGCACGGCAGGCTCCCATCCCAAGGCCGGCTCTGCAGCTCCACGCGCTTCCCTCGTCCTCCCAAGGAGCTTTCATCCGTGAGGGCACCTGCCAGCTGCTCAGGCCCAGTTCCCTGCTGTGTCTGCATGAGAAATTGCCCTCAGGTATTAACCACATACCCATACAATGCAAGTCCAACAGCTAATCCCTATCATTCCACCAATAAATGATGCTACTTTGAAAAATATATTAGTTTGCTTAAAATGTAAACACTCGTAAAAATATTTAAATCATTCCTGGGGAAAAATAATCCACCACCACCAAACCTGGCAAAGCATTTCCAGCACAACCGTAACTTCAGCCTGTATATTGAGAATGACAGTTGGCTTTTCTTTCTGGGGTTAATAGCAGAATTTAGCCTGACAGCTTGTCAGCAAACTTGAAAAATTCTGTCACAAAACTTAGATTCAAAATGAGCCCTTCTTTCATCTGCCAATTTTAAAATGTCAGGAATCGCCGCGTTAAGTGAAAATCAAGTGGATGACAACTAATCTGGCTATCAAAAGGAAGTAATAAACCACGGAGTACCTCTAGCTGATTACGAGGAACAACACTGAGAAAAGCCCAAGCAGCGCAGGGTACCTTGTAGGGACCGAGGATTTTCATCTCATGCTTTCAAACCAAATAAAACCGTAATGAATAAAAATGGGTAAGTGGCTCCTGCGAGCAACGCTGTCGTCAGACCCGTCTTTACAACGGTTGTAAAAATTCATTCTGGCTTGACAGCTTCATGTAAGGTCTCACAGGAACTTCTGAAAATAAACCATTATATGTGATTGAGGAGATGCCTAAGACAGAGAAGTACAACTGCACATTTTGTATGTGTTACCACAGCAAACCCAACTTTTCTCCTGGTTCATGCCAGCACAGCAAAAAACAGATCTGAAATAGGATCAAACAGCTGGTGACAACTCCTATTTATAAGTTGTGCATAAAGTATCCCATGTGTGAGCATGTGGGTACAAGGCTCACACCCACACCCGTATCTGTGGCCATAAGAAGCACAAACCCTCTGCCCTATAAGCGACGTGATGAAGAAGAGGCATTCCCTGCATGGAACTAAGCCTTCTTCCTCCTGTCTCTTCTCAGACCTCCTGCCTGCCTGTCTCTCTCAACAGCACCACTTACTAATAGAAGGGACACCTTGGATTTCCCTCTCTACCAAAGAACAAGACTACTAAGACTCAAATGCAGACACGTGTATATATTGGGGCTGGGAGTTGGACTCGGTCCTTGTGGGTCCCTTCCAATTCGGATATTCTGTGATCCGTGACTCTGTGCCGTATCTCAAAGGCTGCTGATGTACAGACATACAGCTTGCACATAACATGCAAACATACAGCTTTCTCCTTTGCACAAAGATCCAAGCCTTAGGATCCCTTGTAAAATTCATATTCATTTAAATGCCATTTACCATCGTTATTTGTCACTTATACAGCAGCTTTCCTGAAGGCACAGGCAGAAAGGACACTGCTAAAGCTAACCTAAGCTAGCTTTAGGGAGACTTTAGTGAGTCCGGCCAGCCTCACCCCTCGTACCCACCTCCTTGTGCTCATATAGTGCCAAGGCACTGCGTGGCCCCGTCACTGCCTCGTGGTTCCCAGCCTGACATTTGGAGATGGTGAGCACGGAGCCCGGCTCGGCGTTGACTGAACTGTCCCCTGGGAAGGCTTGACATCTGGCCTGGTGTCACCGCAGGGGCACAGCTTTTAACAGGGATTTGGGCAGTGCTCTGAGAAGCTGCCTTGTAGATCTCAATCTGTCACGTACCTACAATAGGCTAAAGATGTGTCTGCACGCCCCTTGGGATGCCCACCATCAGCCACCATCAGAGACGGGGACATATTTGCTTGGATCACAGAACCACAGAGCCACCTAGGCTGGAAAATACCACTAAAATAATCAGTCCAACCGCTAGATTTGGGCATCACGATGCAAGTTTACTTTTACTGTACTTCTGATTGAGGAGCTGTTGCTTCAAACACCTAGAAAGAAACGATGTCCAAATGAAGACCCTGCTTTGTTTGACAGATTCGGGAGCTACAAGATTATTCTAAAAACCAAAGGCTGGAACAAGCAAAGATTGTTCCTCCTACAAGGAGAACACCTAGTCTGACTGACTGAATCCTCACTCCACCAAGAATACCAAGATTTGAGCATGTGAGTAGTCCATTACACCTTACTGGGACTATTCAACTATGCTTAAAACTTAAATGCTTGAATGATCAGGAAAGTGTTAGAGAAAAACCAGGAGCATGCATTTCTCCTGAAGAAAGCTTTACAGAAAAAAGGGATGCTGTGCATACATACAGCACTGCCTAAGAAATGACTTGTACCAAACGTGGCCATATCAAATTGAATTAAATTCTAAGCACAAAATTACAGTTGTAATGACACTTTCATAAGTACAATGCAACACAAACTTGATAACAAATGGGGTACAATGGATATACAAACAATGTTGCATTAACTAGGAAGCGTTTTAGAGGTCTTCTGAAGAAAGAGGGACCTTCCTTCACCCTGCTCATGACAACTCTCCATTTTTACCATGATGTTAATGAAAAATCTTTGTGAAGCAATGAAAAACAAAAGGATCAAAAATGTGTTTTCTCGAATGGAAGACGCAAACAACTCTTCCGAGGAAATAAACAACTTTTTTTACAAGGAAATCAAAAGCTTGGAACCTACTACAAGCCAGCAAACACCAAGACATCAAGAAAGTGTCCTTGAGAATCATCACCAAAGAGTGGCAATGTGAAGTGTGCCCAGGGATAGGGAACAGCGCACCTGAGAGTCAGGAAATGAGGAGGTGGAAAGCTTCCGGGGCCAGGCACAGAAAGCTCCCAGGATTTACTGTGCTTTAACTGCAAAATCATAAGACAGGCATCCAAAAGAACTTGACATCTGGCACCAAAAGGGGGAGTGTGTGTCAAGGAAAGATTTGTGTGAAAGACTTATTGCTGATGCCAACACACACTCAATTACACTCCTGATAGCCTTGAAAGCCGGGCGCACAAAGCCTGGCAAACGCGTGCTTCTGCACTGGAGTACAGCTCTCATTTGGATAGAAAAAAAATTATGGGAAACTATACATTCTCAGCTTGTATCGTTAACTACTATAATCACTTACTGTACACAGCCTTATTAAATATTCCCGCAGGATAAAAGGGGTAAATATATTGCTTAAAAATGCCGTGGCTGACTGTAAAATTTCATTCCAGATTAACTGATGAAGATGAAGAAATGCTGCTGAAAACAAACAATTTATCTTCACTACGCACAGCAGATTGCTCCTGGAATTATGCCAGAGGCTGTGCGGGTTTGAATTCAATAGCTGCATTAAAAGAAAACTACACCCATCCTACACACCGCTCTGAGCACCACCGAGTAAACTGTTTGCTGCAGCACTGTTTAAATAATTCAAAGAGGAATTTGGGGTATCAAACATCTTTCTGAAGTATTAAAAGTCTTGGGGTATTTCAAATAAATGCTTGGTTTTTAAACTTCTATTAAAATCCATTAGTGTAAATGGGAAAATAGAGAAGTCAAAGACTCAAAGCCAACAAAGGACTGATTTCCTGGAGAGGATTTAAGAAAGATTTGTCATCAGTGAGAAAGTCACCTCCAAGGGCATGCATCTTATAATATACACATGCATTTACACTTACTCATCTGCAACCTTGAGAGATTCCAACTGGCTCTCATAAGTCTGGACAGCATAATTTTAGTACAGACATGTGCATCTATATATTCGCATAGAGCTATAACAAAGTAATAAATAAGCATCCTTATTCAACACCAGAAATTCCACAGACTTTCTTCAATTAGATTTCATTTCCAGCCAGCCTTAACTTACGACTGGAGTGCTCTGCAAAGTCTGTTTTTGCAGCTTACTTCGAGTATATTTCTCCCATTATTAGAAAACATAAATAATTTGAAATATTGAAGGCTCGCTGAGTGTTTAATGGCGTACAGCTACAATGACGAGGAGAGGGAATGCATGTCAAAGACCTCGCTGAACGGACAGCAGCGCGCCTCTGCTGGGGCCCACCGTCCTAAACGAATGCTGTTCTGAACTTCTGTGCACACCGACGTGGTGTCCGTACGTCCTTCGTGCAGAATCTGTTCTTTCAACTGAAGATCTGTTAATTAACCAGTGTTACCTCATGGGACTTCTTATGAAAGCTGATGAGACTGAGGCTATGTCTAGAGCAGCAAACGGTGCAGTACGAAAGAGAGAATCTGGAAGCAAAGAGGCCCAGGCCCTCTCAACCAGCAGCCTCAACCCATGTGCTTCAAGACTAACATGAAGCATACTGAACTCAGCTAAATAGGGATGACCAGAAGAATCCCTTTAAAAGCATTTTTCTGGTGCACACAACAACGTGAATGCACACAGCACACTTAGAAACACGCATACCCTGAGTGCTGGCTCTCCCTCAGGACGTAATCTCCAGAGCAAAGCCAACCCTCAGAGAGCGTGGCAAAAGTCAAAGGAAAGGGCATTTACTTGGGAAACTGTGCTACTGAAAATCATAACGAGGTAACGGCTTTATGCATGGAAAAGTACACAATTAGAAGTGATGCTTAGACATTTCTAGCAACCTGCAACCATCCAGCCAAGGTTGAAGAACGTTAATTCCCAGAACCTTCCTCAAAAACACTTCAGGGACAGATTTTTTGCCTTAGCTAGAGACCAAGCTCATTAGATTAGCTTTTATTCTAAGTTAGATATGAAGTAAAATATTAAATAAAAAAAAATTTGAAAAGAATGATGAAAAATTATGAGAACTGAACAATTTGGGACTGCCGAATAATTCCACAGAATATGAAGAATCCACCTGCCTCCTCCTGGTTTTAACGCCTCTTTTCTTGTCCTGAGGATGGCAAATGATACTCACGTGTGATAAACAAGACTGGGAACCACAGAGAGGAATTCTGGACCCCGCCAGAGCACTGCTCAGCATGCAGAAAGAAGCTTCTGGTGCCTCTTCTCTCATCCAGCTCCGTAGCACTGCTAGGACTATACCACAGTAATAGGCAATGTTTCTCTTCTAGATCACGTTTACATCTTCAAAAAAATCTTACCTTGTTTTCAGGATAACTTTATGACTGTTCTTTTTTTGAGATATCATTCTAAGATTATTTTAAGAAGCGGGCATACTCTGCCACCAGAGCAATAAATCTCTCTGAAAAAAAAATCCACATATCTGCTCTAACTCCTGTTTTCTTACAGTGCTTGATTTCAGCTCTTTTGAACAAGCTAAGATCAATAGTGACCAGAACAGATGAGTTTCCAGTCTACACGATAAAAATAGGTAGCAAAACGCTACTGGTTAAAGAGGATGTGCTGTGCATAGGTCAGCTCAAGGTCCCAGGTAAACATCTTGCTTGTGTCCTGGAGCCGTGCTTCATGCGTGCCTCCTTCTCTCCGAGGGTCCTCCAGTTCTGGTCTAAACACCGGGCCATTGCACCCTATCGATCTTCTTTAAATCTCCAGAATAATAAATTTCAAGACAACACAGCACAAGCTGACTAAAGCTCTTTAATTACATCACTGCTGAAAGGAAATCATTGATCAATGGCATTATGGGAGAATAAACTGCCCCCCAAACCAGATCAAAGTCGATGAAATAGCTGAGTAGCTACCCCATTTGGGACTCTTCCCAGATTAGTGCCCATGGACAAGCACAGAAACTATACCAACACATGCTGCTTACTGTGGTTTTGAAGCTCTCCCTGGCAGGTGTCATGCTCTAAGCATGGTTTTTGATTACTCTAATTAAATATAATATTATCAACAGATCTTCATATTGATCCCTAAACCCCCCTTCTAAATAGAAAATTAAAAGCTCTAAAGGAGGGACTTAGAGGCTAACAGGAAGTTTTAACGTTTTTAATCTTCCATCAGCTTTCTGTGTTATATTTCCTAAAAGTATTATTGATTTCTTACTACAGCAAGCACAAAAAAATAATATTTTCCTTCATTAGAGTACCATTATCTGTTATGTTACCAGCTAAATAAAATAACCATAAACAACAACACGCATCTTTTTTTTTTACCAAGTCTAAAAAAAAAAAAACAAACAAAAAAGACAAAACCAAGCTTAAATAAATAGCTAAGTCATTTTTAGATTTTAGACCTATTTTGATACAAACTTATGGTATAAGCATAATAAAATATTTATTTTGACAAAATTGCTTTTCCTCAACTACTGGCTAAAAATACTCAAATCTGAATATCTGCATATCGTGTAAACTCTCAGATATAAATTTCGTATACAAGATGAAGGAAAATGAGAAAATACTCCTGACTCATGGTAAAAAAAGATGTGATTTTGTTTTGTTTTTCCTTTGAGTTTACAGCACCGCCTGGATGCTTGCTATTACCAGGATCAATTACACATTAATCAAATCATAAATGACTGTATAATCCCCCAACTTTGTCTTTTAAAAACTCATTTAGCGTTATCACTTCTCTCTGGCAGAAGTATGAGCAGCACTAATAGGCACGCTGTCCCCCCGTGCTACATCTCTCCTTATTCATTTCCTATTCCCTCAGGTGGTTCTCGTTGCTAATGCCCAAATGGCATCAACCTGTTGTTTAGCACATCCATGAAAAGGCAAGCCTGCTGGCTAATTTACCAAGGGATTAAAGCCCTGAAACCACTTCAATCTGTTACTTTCTTTCGGTGTAAGAGCCCTGCCCATGACAGTCAGGCTCCCAAGTGAAAGGGAGAATCTCATTTTGAGAAAGAAAAATTCAAAGCGGGAGACATTTAAAGTAATGCCTGCACGTGCCAAATACATGAGGTGCAGTTGCATGTGTTTACAGCCTGAATGATTAAAAAAAAAAAAAAAAAAAAGGGAAATATCAAGTGTTTTGATGGTGCTATGGGAGTTTTTGTGTTTAAATATGCTGATGCTGTAATCATTAACACCTGAAACTCTGGTAATTAATACAATTTTACATTAACTGCTGCTGATATCGACAGTCCTGCAAAAGTCTAGTTGCTTTATTTTTATTTTTTTAATATTCAATTTGGTATTGATCCGTGAACACGTTGTGCTTATTTCCATGCTTGTACCTTCAGGGGACAAAGGCAGAGGGCTGCTCCTCCACGCCTTTGACGGCCGTTGCTAAAGCCCGAGTCCCTACAGACATCGAGGTTGTAAAGCATTATATTGAAAACCCACAGGATTATTAAAGCAATGAAATTAATAATATTTGTCAGGCTTTGTAGGAGGGGGGCCTCAGTACCTGTGCTGGATTGTCAGCGAGGGCAGGTGCTGTCTGTCTGTCTGTCTGTCCCACAGACCAGCTCCGAGGTGGCACCTCGACCTTCCATGGGTGCACGCAGGAAACCTCTCAGGTCAGGATCCAGCCCATACCGACTCAAAATCTCTTCTGTTTTCTTCCTCTATCCTCACAAGCTTAATAAATAACAAAGCTCTAATATTTTAACACTTTAAAAAGCAGGAGCAATGATTCATAACTATTCCATAATTAAAATTTTATGGCAAATAGATACAGCCATCACTCATCCGGGCTGCGACGTCCAAAAAAAGTGAGATTTCAATTTATAAACCTATGCAGCACTGTATGAGCTACACTGAACAAAAACACATTTCAGGGGAGTTATTGAGCTGGAGAAAGCTAAAGTGTTGTTTTTCTTTTTTTTTTTTTAAAATCAAATATAGTATAGCTTATGAATTTGTTTGCAACATCGCAGCAGCTCCATATAGTGACTGATGTTTAAATTAGAAAAGGAAAAGAAATATTATCCTCTTATTCCAGTGCTGTGCTACTACTGTCAGGTGGTACCCCGGTACTTCCCAATGCCAAGAATACAGATTTTCTAGAATTACAAAATGCCAGGAAAAAAATGCACTGCGGTGCCAGGGGTTTGAGAGAAAATGAAAGCCTGCAATCAGTGTTTGTAGCACATGCATATTCAGGAATATTTAACGTAAGCGCGTGGCACTCTGGATCCAATTTCAATAAATTTTATTATAGTGACAAGATGAAATTCTCCGGCTGACAATGAAAATATGGAAAGCGGTGTGGTCTTGCATGCATATACACGCCGTTATGTATTTCCCAAATTAGTACTGAGCAGATGCATCCTGGTCCTCATGAGCTCTAAGATCCATCATTTGTACAGACTTGAAAAGAAAAACTGCTCAGTACACGAATCGGAATAATCTTACCTAACGTAAACTGCTAGTTTGGTTAGAAATGTGGGTAAACGTTTGCAAATCAGTTTTACAAGTACACGTTTTCCTCAGACGTGGAGGGATCTGTAAAACCTGCTCTTTCAGCACCATCTTTCTTCGTGTGATCTTTCTGTGGTTTCCCTTCTGACTTCATTTAGCATGACATTCTTTAGAAATGCCATAAACCCAACCAGTTTAAATATCTGACTGTGTTGTAGTTCGTGAAAGGACCTTTTTCCTTAATCTCACAAATATTCCACATCACCTGGGAAGTGCCCGTCTGCTGGAAGGCACCCAGCCATTGCACAAAATATTGTACTTCGAGCCCCCGCACCTCCTGCGTGGCTTTCCAGGAAGGGGGGACTTTAAGAGAGGCTGCCAGCTCACTGCGTGTTTCTGCACATACCCGGCTACTACACGAGAGCAACTTTCTGAGAATATTTAGAGATTCTTGTAACTCTTGGGAGCTGGCTGCCAACATTTGAGTTTATTACGCATTTGTAAGATGAAAAAATATCTCGTGACTTGCACGGAAAGGTTGCCATAAGTTTCCCAATGAAAATTTCTACTTGGAAAAAAAAAAAAAAACAAACCACTGGGTTTTCACCAAAAAAAAAAAGCTAAACATTAGACTTGCTGCTTCGACAAACTATTATTACATGCTTCACCAGTCCATTAAAGAAAGTAATTTAATCAGTTTGTATTTTCTCAGGAAAATCTCATTCAGAGAAATTTTATTGCCAGCTATCTAAATAGTAAATACTTATTATCCTCTCAAAATGAGTTTTTGCTTGCCAAGGGCAAACCCATTGCTGTTATTGTAGTGCTCTGTCAGAGAAACAAGAAGTTAAAAAGGTTATAAAGATACCATTAACGTCATGGGACTGTCTTGTCAGGACTCAAAAGTGCTTAGTAATTGAGGGTTTTATTCAAAGTGTATTAGCACCCATATAAACAGCACAGCTAATATGATGCTTTAGGCTTTATTTTGTTGCAGCCCTGCATAATCACTTACAAACAGCTGAATACTGTAAATTTATCTGCTGAAGAGCACAGCTCATTTTATCATCTGTTCCTAGGCTGAATAAAATGTCAATAAGGTACAGCTTACAGGCACAGACGAGGTGCAGCCAGCCGGGGCGACCGGGAAGGGTTGAAATGGCAACGCCTGCCCCGGCTGCAGGGAAAGGGCACGTGTGGTGGCTTTATTCACAAAAGTACCTTTGCCTCCATTAAAATGCTAGAAATAAACTCAGTCAGGGAGCCTAATAAGCCTTTGAGAACTACAGACACGCTGCAGCAGAAACTGGGAACCAACCCCAGCAGGAACGGCTCCTGCTCCGCGCAGGATGGCACCATGGCTGCAGATGGGCACGACCCAGGGAGAACAGAAACAACCTCAGCATCAAGTTCTGCTGGGTGCCTCCGAAACACAACTGGTCCTACCTGATGTTTTCATACTGACACACTACTGACGAGAGACGCTGTTAAGAACCCCGCTTCCAGCGCTGCATTTTCAGTTGTCAGCTATCATCGTAGGTCTGACTATTACCAATTTTCAGTGCAAGTTCTTTTTATGAAAACCTGTGACAATGCGGGCAAATACAGATGTCATAACACTGCCTTCCCCCCCTGTTTCATAAATGCCCAAGAACAAGACTGCCACCCTTTAACCCGCATGGATGAGAGGTGGTGATCCTCGGGCTGTGCCCACAGCTGTGGATCCCTGGGCTTGGCCACACAGCTCGTGCAGGAACAGTTCGGGGCCTCAAATGCCCATTCTGTTATAGTGTAAATGTGGATAACCCTTGTTTCAATAAAGAACTGAGAAATCTGTGCCCGAACCTGCCCTTTGGGTTCTCTTGCCTTGAGCTGATGGCAGCAGAGTCCCGATTTCCCCTTGCTCGAAGAGGCCCCGGTACAAAATCAGCAATGTTTCTCAGAGAGCTCTCCCAGGGCTTAAGATCAACAGCTTACAACGCTCAAACCTTTAAGACAACACCCTGATTAAATTGTTGCAGTGGGTATTTTAACACCATAAAGGGATACACGATGGCTTAAACAAAGCAGTCTGCCCAGAAAGCTTCAATAATAAATTACACGGTAGCCACGCAGAGCAGCAATAGGAAGAGGGCTGGTGGGAAGATCTGACAGAGAAGCATATAATTTGATTGTTCAAGTTAGCTGAGTTTCAAAACGTTTTTTTTTCTGGCCAGGGTAATCAATACAAGTGATCCAGCAAAGGACACAAGTTTTCGTTCTTCTTGCCATTTAACAAAAACACCGCTTTGCCCTTTCCCATGTATCACAGTGCAATTCTTCATTAGGCTTCTGGCAACATGGCTGAAATCATTGTCTGCAAATTTAATTCAGTATGAACTTTTCTTGCTTTTGCATATTGATTCGTATTTGGAAGACTGTTAAATGAAAGCCTGGCGTTTCTTTTTAGGCTACATAAGGCACGTGGGTGTATATACATAAATACGGTTTATATCAGCCCAAATTGATCAAGTAAAGAATAAACACCATCTTTACCATCTTCATTATTAGGCCTTTATAATTATTCACCATCTTATTATTTGGGTTGAACTGTTCTTAAAAAGCATCCAGGGCGATGCTTTAATTCACTTCTCAGTCACTTTCACGTTCTTTGGTTTAGGATCAAAAGCCGATTGCTGGGGCTTGTTCAGGTCTCCCTACACAGCTCAACGCCAGACGAGGAATTGGGAGTTTTTAATGCTACAGGCAAATATAGCTCTAGGCACTTAATGTAAGTTTATTCATCACATATTTGGGTGATTTTTTTTTTTTTTTTTTTAATAAACTCTCTGAATACAGTCTAATAATTATTATGTGAAGCTTTCAGAGCAGAGTATGCAAGGCTTCTAGCTGGGAGGTACTTTCTTTTCTGCAAAGGGAAAATACTCGTTAGGCTTTAGATGAAATTAATACATATACTTCTTGAAGTAGCTGAGAGACTGGCAGTGCACTCAGACTTTGAAACAATTATTTTGAATGAAAACAGGATGCTGTTAGAAGGTGAAATGTTTCACAGCCAGGACAGGCAATACTCCCCTGCAGATGAAACCCAGCAGCGCCCCTACGCCATTCTCAGTTTGTTCTGGTTCTAACTTCTGATATCAGTTTGGGGCAATTAGGAATTTTACTGTTTAACTTGGCAGTATGGAAGCAATACCACATGTCTAAAGAAAGAGATATATTAATTTTTTTCTGGAAAATAAGAAATATTATTAGAAAAATTATGCCCATCTTTTCTTCCTTTTCCCCACCCCTCTGACATATTTGCAAGCTTTTCCATGTAAAAGCATAAGTTCTGATATCTACAGGTAGCAGCATCCAGCGAATGCAAGCAGCGTTAGCTGTGAATTATGAATTCCCATAGCTATAGTTCATACAGGATGCCTTTCCTTCGCTTGGCCAAATGAAGCGAGCCAAAACAATGGCCTAGCAATGAAGTAAAACACCAGTAAGTCGCTGGTTGAGCTCCAGAATACCCCAACAAAGCAGAAGGAGCATTACTGTTTGAAAGAGACACGCTGCATACTTTTTGTATTTCAAGATTAAAAAATTGTCTAGGTGAGAACAGAAATCAATTTTGTCCTCAAAGGCTGCATTTTTATAACATCACGTTTTTTGAAAACCAATAGTTTCTCAAGATACTGAGAAAGCAGGGATTGTTGAGGATATCAATTTTCCAACAAATGAAGGGAATACTGCTTCTCCCTAATTTTATCAGATACCCTTTTATACAGAGCACGCATTAATTACATTTTTAAAAGTAAATGAGAAAAGCACATCTTTTAAAATGGCTAAAACTGAAAAAACTCTCTGAACAACAATATTTTGGCATTTTGAAACAAAGCTATCTTATTTATTTTAAAAGTTTATCTTTAAATCTACTTTTCACAAACATTCTCATTCTCCTCATTCTCAATATTATAAAAAACTCCTTTCAAAATAACCAGAATAAGCAAACATCCATGATTTTTTTTTTTTTTTTATAAATAGCAGTATTAAAATCTCATGTATCAAAAGTATGAACGATACAAAAGGAAAACAGTAATGCCTATTTTTTAGTAATTCTTGCTGGCAGTATCATAAGAATTTCTTCTAAATCCCACAAAAGTGCCTATTAAATAATAGGTGGTCATCCTTATAAAAAGCCTAACACAACTGCACCACTGGGGAAAAAAAAATCTTTCCAAAACTTCCACTACTATATTTTAAAGATTTATTCAGTCGACACCTCATAATCATCTCTAAATCTAATGGGACACAAATGCATTTCATCACAGATGAAAATCTTCTGCGACTGCTAAAATGAAAATCAAAAAATTATTACAATCTAGTAGTTTGGCTTGCAGCATGCATTAATCAGAAATCATAATAAATCCACATGCTTCTTTAGACAGCACATTAGTCAAACAGTTTTGTATGATAACGACATTGACTAATGGGCTCGGAGTTAGAAGGGTCAATCATAAACTCATCAAATGCTTCATTTAATTTCTTAATTTGGACAAACACAATTTGTTTATGGGAAAGATATCAGGTGTTCTTGAATGAATAATGGCTATGAAACCAAACTCCATTAATCAGGCCTTGATTACAAATGACTCAGAGATTGTTTGTTCTAATTTCATTCATTTGGGTCAACAAAGAAAACATGAGCAAACGAAAGCACTTGGAAAAAATGGCACACTTACTTCTCCATATTTAATAAAGCCGTGATAAATATTCTTTCGGTAACTGTAAAACAAGGATTTTATTACCCACATTAAATACCATTCTTGATTCAAGTGCAAAAATTAATATAGATGATTTATAAGAAGATCATGGAGGCATGAAACAAGGTCTTCAAGTGCTGGACGACTGAACTTCTGAACTGAGAGCACCTTGCGTGTATTTCAGATTTTCCTGAAAGGATGAATGTGAAAAGCAGAAAAAGAGCAGGTTTTGATTTCCACTTTCCATGATATGTTTCAAGAAAATGATGCAATTTAATACTCCTCTTCAACAAGTAGGGAAGTGAGCTTAGACAGCAGAACTGATGCTGAACTAAGGGAAGAAGCCCTGTGGACCCGTGGCTACTAAGATTCACAAATTCCTGCTGTATTTTCCAGGATTTAAGATTTTTAAACCCAACCTGTACTTCTGCAAGCTGATACCACTCAAGAATAGTTTTGCCTTTTGTTACTGTGCAGAAGAACAGACGTTTTTCAGATGTTTTGGGGGGGAACAATTTGGGTTTTACTGAGAAGGAGCCATCAGTAAGGTAATTAAGGATGCCACACTCAATTCGACCTGCCTGCTGTCCAGCCAAAGTCACCATCACCTCCAGCCCTGCCCAGCATCTCACCTCGTCCCCAACATGAGTGATCCCACAGCTCCTGACTGTGCTTGGCTAGTCCCAGCCCCTGGGCTTGCACCACAAGGAATGGCCATGGCCATGCATTAGTTTTCCAGTTGTGGAGAGGGGCTTCCTGCCTAACAGAGTGCCTGTGATCACTGGCAAGTCATTGAAACTCCCTGAAACAGTTGAACGACCTCAAAAGGGCACTGTGATCTAAGATTCATTAATGGATTTATTTGTATCTATTTACACAACAGACAAATGCATTTATCTGTTAAGTTACCGGAGCCTTGGAGATGCAAGCTGGAGGGTGAGAGCAACGCCACCTGTAAGGACCTCCACACCCAGAAACCTGAAGGAAGCACCTTCATCACAGCGAGAAAGAACAAGGACATTTTGTCTCTTTTCCTGTTGATTCTCCCTTCAGCAAGCTGAATGACAGACCCCGGCAAGCTTCACATCAGGAAATTAGATGGAGAAGCCCTAAACACTGAGCACAATTCACGCCCACCAGCAAGAGACAGTGCTGCTGAGCAGATCGAGCACTATAAAACCCTCTTCTGGGTACACGTGCCATGAAATCCAGCCAAACACTCTCCAGTTGCACTCGTAGGAAAACTGAACTGAAGGGTGGTAAATATCCAGGGATTTACAGGGTATATTGTCAGGACGTATCTTAGGGGCACACACTGGGCTAACACTGTAATGACCACAGACAAAAGCAGGCACCTACGTGGAGAAGATGGCACAACAGATCGTGCAAACTGTGAGAAATAAACATTGTGCTATCAGCGTTAAGACATAACATTTCCCCAAAGGCATGTTTAAACAGAAAATTGCTGCACAACCACATATGGTTTCTGCAGCCAAAACAGTGTATAATTAAATTACTGGGCAAAGTTGCTAAATATGAATTGATATAAAACTTAAGCTAACTGAAAAATTGTCTTTGACTTAAGATCAATAGCAGGACTGCTAGATTCATCTGCACATAATTAGCACACATATTTGCATCAAAATCATGTATACCATATGCTGCGTTACTGAAAACCCATTAGTTAGAATGTAGGCCTGAGATACTTCTGTTTCTTGGTAGCACGAGAAACAGGTCTCAGATTAAAAAGTAACAAAAAATAGAAATTCTCACAGCTTTAGGTATATTTCTAAGGTAATAAACGTTCGCTAACTAGTAAAGTTACCGCAAAAATTACTTGAAGGCTGTGTTTCACATCGTGACACCCCTACTTACACATACCAAGGCACCAATACTGCACTCAGTCTTTTTTTTGGGTACACTTTAGCAACAACTCATTGGCTTCTTAAACTGGAAAAAAAATGGACACTGGAAATTATTCTACAAAAGTGGTTCACAGCATTCCTTTTATCTCTTGTAAGAACCTAAAATCAGCTCAGGAAATGAACGCTTTTTGTACCCCAACACAACGGTACCATAACCTGAAAAAGCGAATTACTTTGTTTCAAACACATCTTATTCTCCACCCAAATTGAATTAAAACCCCATATTTTTCAGCAATCATGAAAACGAAGTTGGAGCAATTATTGATGAAACAAGTGTTTGCTCTGCTCAGCAGTGACACAAAACAGCTGCACTTCAAAATCACATACTCCATAAGGACAAAACCATTAATATGTTTTAAAAAATAATTACTTGGATTAATGACTCTTAATTATATAGTCATAGTTTAGCATGCAGAAAGTATTATTTTTTTTTACTACCCTAGTAAGATTATGTAGCTTTGCCAACAAATTGGGAGCGAGTAACGTATGAATAAATGGATTTCATGTCCAGCTGTATAAGCACTTGGGCCTGGCTGTGAAGCTCGTTGGCCCAGGCTGACCAGGTGAGGTTAAATATTTTGTGCATCTTGGTGCAATTCAGTCTGAAACGAACTGCAATCCTCACAAAACACACAGCATCAACATTAGGTATCACAATTCTGCTCTAACATTCATTTTCTTGATTTTTTAAATTTATTTACTAAACTCCTCTTTAATTATTAAATACAGTGCTGGCTTGATTCCAAGCGCAGAGGCTGTCTGTAGCACAATATGCTAATTCAGCTCTTCTTAGATTAGGATCTCCTGGTGGAAAATAGGTAGGCTTAATTTTTACTTCCAAATATCAACTGCCCTTTAGTTTTTTCGCTGTTTTGGGACTAACACAAGGCTACATATGGGATTAGACCTGAAATGCTCCGATAGGGACTGTAAAATCATAAACTGAATAAATTAAAAAAATCCATCCTTGTAGGGATGGGAGTTAAGTGTCTAGACTTGGTGCGCCCTCCAACACAAGCATTAATCACCACGCCTGATTAATAGCATGGTATCATAAACGGCAGTAAACCAGAGCAATGACCTAAAATACAGCAACCTGCTTTGCAGCCCACAGTCGATAGGTGACGTGCAGTCCCCTGAAGGAATCCTGGTCGAAAAGATGGGCTTGGGAGAAGCGGAGCCTGAGGATGCAGCAGGGCCGTGCAGCACCCGAGCACCGAGGCTCTCCTCACCAAGAACGGGGAAAGTGTCAGAAGGAACCAGCAACATGATGGGAAGTTCAGCCAAGAACCAAGGCCACTTCAAAAGCCAACGCTAATTTGCCAGTTTGGTAGGATAAATATTAATCAGGCTTGTCTTCTCCTCAGTCCTGAGGGCTCTGGAAATCCCTCGGTGTAATGGGAAGAGCCACAGTCAAGCCAGGAAGGCACCTGATAAGGATTCAAAGCTCGTCCATCGTAATGAATACAGAATGATTCTCTTTCTTTTCTCTAAAACTTGTATTTCAGGTAGATTTTTGGGAAGAACGCTTCATTCTGGACACTCCCGTATCACTCAGTTTCTCCCCAAGTGCTTGTTCTGCTGCTGTTGACAACTAAATGAGTTTTGACACTTGGAAATCTCCTGGCTGAGTTGGGGCAGCAGTGGACCTACAAACTGGGGCCACCAACTCCATAACCAGGTTATTTTCCTAAATTACCTAGTTTTCATGAATCCCATTCCTGACCAAACGTCGGCTATAAGGAGAAGAGATAAGCATGGAAAGAGTATTTAAATGACAGGGAATTAAGGAAAAGAAAAAAAAATGCCGATTTTTTGGGGCTACAGTTAATTGACACTTGCAGTTGAAACCACAGCATCAAGGGGAAGGACAGCTTCTCCTCAGATTGGTGTCTGAATGAAAAGATTTCATCACATAAAGAGATTTCTGGCCTCCTCAGGACAACCTTGCAGTAGTGAGCTTCATGAACTCCAACCAAAATTTTCCTTTAATCCACTTCATTTGTATCTTCAATGCTTTAATAGCTTGTCCTCTGTAGAAGACCATAATACAAACTTCATCTTCAATAACTGCTACATGCTATTTTCTAACCTGCAGCGTAACAAAACTCCTGATCCTGTGCTGGAGAGCCCACACGGAGCACGGGAGTGGGCGGCTGCCCACTGCGAGTGCTGAGAGCTGCTCGAGTGGGATGGGGACAGGCTGGTCCCAGGACGTGCTGACATGCTGTAGCTTCATATTGTCATAGTTTCAAATTAAAAATAACATCCAAAATAATCTTCTATCTAGAAATTATTATAATTTTCCCTGACACAGGTAAAATATTGTATGTGCTAATTCGTCCTTTGTCCATATATACCAACAAATGTTATCCGTTCTTCTAGAGTTGTTTGCATAATTACAATTTCAAGCTAAAGGCATCAAGTTTTCAATGGAAAGTTCACAAACAGCAAAATCAAAAATAAGAAAACCATAATATAGAAATCCATAAACATTTTATATATTTGGCATTTAAAAATAAATGCCAATAAAATTAAAGTTTTCATACTTGTTGCCACCTGCTAGCCTTACTACTTTGCATAGCTAGAATAGAGCAAAATAGAAGCCATCCTATTTAACTAAACAGTTTTTATTAAAGTAAAAGAAAAGCAAGAATCTATAAAGTAGCAAGTGATCCTATTAGTTCCACCAGACTAAAATCATACAGTCTACGTATGTGGTCCTTTCAGCCACATCTGTTATGAGCCATTTTGATACCACAGAGTAGAGAATATTGGCCTATTTATTTATCATGCACTAGGAGTGCAAATTAGGATTTTTCTTCCTAATAAAATGTAACATAATAGGTAGGTAAAAAATAAAAATGCAGTAAGTACTATAAAACGCTTGCATTTTTACAACAGCAAAAGCCCAAGTACTTGTTATATTCCATTATTTTCTCTGCAAGGAATATGTAAAATGCAATAAAGATGCATGGTACAAAATTAAAGGGAGCAATCTGATAGTATAATTCAAAGATAATGAGTTAAATACCCAATATCCAGAATTGCTGCCAAACAGATCTGATAAATGTTAAATGCTTATTTCTATTCATCATTTTTTACCACATATTGCTAATGTCATATTAGTCTCTCAATGCTGAAGTTCCCTTTAAATAAACTCTATCAAGAATTCTTTGCACAAAAATGCCCTTCTTGAATGCTCTTTCAGCCATAGATTGAAATGCAGATTCCCAAAACAGATCAGTCACTTATTTCAACTCTAGACCTTTGAAAATCCAGATCAATTGCCTTTTGTAATCATCTTTATATGGAGAATAAGAAATTTCTCCATGTCGCCGAAGAAAAGTTTTCAGACTCCTTTGGTAAAAGCAGTAGGATTGTTAGCTCGAAATGTCCCCGTGCTACTTCATCTCAATACATTTACATTTCGGAATATTCATCCATATTTTAATCTTTTTGTGAAAACACGGTTGCCATACAACAACTGCTGGCACAAATTAGCTGGCTGTAAGGTTCGGAGGTTTGCTAATACGCTTATCAGTTTTAGTAAGGCAGGATTCAGCGTATGGGAAACTTTTTTCTTAATATTCGTGATATGCGCAAGCAAATGCTTAATACCAAAACAAGCTCAAATCTTCTGTGCTTCTCTCTCTCTCTCAGTAATGAAGTCTGGGAAAGGAATCACAGACACCCAAGTGGTTTGGCAACTGTAAGTGACAGAAGCTCGGCTAAATCCTCTGTTTACACTGGGGATTAGCCGGGTAGATTGTGCGCCGCAAACTGAGCTGGCCATGGTCAAGGGAACCTGCTCCCTGTCAGCCCGCGGGGCACCCGCACAAAGCCCGGTCCTGGTAGGAAGTGACCCATAAACGTATTCCTACGAAGGATTTATACAAAGCCAGTCTGCCTCATAGAAACTCCATATGACCATTAACTGGCCTGCAAGGCCTGCCAGGAGGCCTAATTACAGGTCTACAGAGCCCAATAACAAAAGCTGAAGAGCTTTAGCCTAGGGATGATCTGCTTTATACTGACTTGAGAGAGTCCATATAGAGTGACAAAAAGAAAGAGGTTTAGCTTTAAAATTCTCCCAAGAGACAAAGCATTGTAGCTAAGTCTGGAAGGCCCACATGCAACATACTTCAGATAGGCTTAAACATACCACCCTCTCAAAATTAACATTCAACTATTGCCTGCTTAACATCTGCTCAAACATGGCAAGTTGCTGTGATATTGTTAGACAATGCTGAAAAGGCTTTCTTCTGGCTAAATATTGGGAAGGATAAGAAAATAAAGTCATGCAAATATCATTTATAGCCGAGACCAACGGCTGGTTTTATAAATCGAGAACCAGGTGCCCTAAAAATTCAAGGGGAGTGCTTCGGTGTCTTCAAGTATTATGCTGCTTAATGCGAACAAAGATACTGAAATCAATCTGCACTAACAAAGGAAATGGTATTTAACAAAGCCTGTAGCAAGGCCACCACAAAGGACAGAGACAAAACTTCTTGACAGCAGCAGATCACCTGAACGTCACGGTGGCCGCCTTTCTCTCCTCCCCTCCCAAATGCAGGTGAATTTGCTGTATTTTACCAACTCTCCTGCAACGAGAGACCAGAAAGTCCCCAAAGTGCCCCAGCAAAATAAAATAACCCCGATTAAAAAGGGTCTGGTTTACCATTTGCTGTCTTTTGGCTTTCAGAGAAATTGGCTGATATTTTCTAGATGAATATTAAAGATGCCAAGAGATTTTCCCAAGATACCAAACATCCACAGTTCCTGACGGAGTTGGGCCTGGTGGGGAGGCCCTTGGACATTCACCTTCCCTGAAATAAAGCATTGCTGCTGACGAAGCGAGGAGTGAAGAGTGAAGGGAATACAATTATGTTTAAGTAACTTTTTTAAACCATGGCCATTGCACTAGAGCAGGCCTTGGTGAAGTTGACATTCCAAAAGCACTTTCAAAGCCTGTGTTCTGTAAATCCATAACCTTACTGGTGTGTTTCAGTACACCACCACCTTTCTCTTGCTCAAACCCCCAGGGATAAAGCCATGCAATTTGCAAGTCAATAGGTTGATGTGAAGCAGCAAATTATACACACAAACACCTTCAGATTGAGAAGACAACCCTATCGTGCAAATATTTAACTGAAACACGACAAGAAACAAAGCAAAACAAGGGCCATGAACTTTTGTACCTGGCACTCTCCGGTTCAGTAGGGATGTATTGCAAACCCGTATCATTGCTAACAATTTCTTTTTTCAAAATGAAAGTCCGACAGAGCAGTAACTTGGCCTCTCCACTAGGACACAGCAGATATGTCCCAGTCTCTCTCTCTTTTTAATATAATGTTTTAATCTACAGAAGTGGCATTGACAAAGGATACATTGGAATTTAGACTATTTGATGGGGTTAAGCAAAAGAGAAACCTAGATTGTAACATAAAGAAATTAAATTTGAAATGTCATGAGGCTATGGTGAATAGGAATTACAAACTTAAATATTAGATAAATGTAGTGCTGGGAGAGGCTATAAGCAAAGTTCAAAACCTACCATCAGCTTGAATTTGAAGTCAGATTGCTCTTACAACCAACACTGGTATTTTATAGACAAGCTAGCTTCGATTTATGCACATTAACATTTAATATGCTTTGTAACCTTACACAGCCGAGGTACTGGTTGCTGTATTTGTGTTATGTTCATCCGAAGGCATTGCCAATACATTAATAACCAAAACCATTTGCTAAGTAAACCAAGTACAGTACAGTAATATGCACTGCACAGTGCAGTAATACGTGGAAATCTTCAGAATGAAATGGGCAAATATATTTCAATACCAGTGACAAAATAAAATGTTAGATTCATGTGGGAGATGGGATGGTATTGCCTGGAAATGGCCTGGAAAGGGGAAATGGAGATGCCAACGTTATAGGACATCAGTGGAGATGAACAGCACAGGGACCTTCTCAAAGGCTTCTCTAACGCTTGGGGGTAATTTGGAGGCACTGCAGAAGGTGAAACTGTTTTTGTCCATCGAAACCATCGAGAAGAGTGCATGTTAGGAACAGTCCTTAAAGCCTGGGGCGTTCCGTACTGAGCACTACGCACACAACCAGCAGTTTGTTCATCGCCACCAAAGTGCAGATCAAAATTCCCATTACGTTCAGCTACGTGATCGTGCTACAACAGCAGCACCAATTAATCTGTTGATTTTGAACTCTGGAAAGCCAACAGAACACAAGGAGCTCTTCAGTAATGCTCCAATGGCCATTTGCTTTTATTTCTCTAAAGGTGAAAAAAGTGTTCATTTTGCAATGAATAAACACAATAAAGACATTGAAACAACAGCATTAACACGCTCATCCTCTTAAATTAAATTAATAAAAATTCAGTTTAATTGACTGAATACAGGACCGGGAAAAGGAGGTAGGAACGATCTCATAAATGCTTAAGATTACCAGCACCTAAATAACGACAGGAAACATTTTTTTCCTATAAAATTGGGATGGTAAGAGAAACAAACAGATTAACTCTCTCGAGTTATTTATGAGCAGCGTGCAGCTTCAATCTAGGTTTCTGACTTCAATTGTGAATATTTAAATTAAAAAATATCATAGGCCCTTTATATGTTTCTGGAAATTTCTGGGACCCAGGTCACGATGATATACAACTCCTAGGTATCTTTTATACATTTCCCAGGTGTTAAATTAAAAAATGAGGTGTGACAGATGTGAGTAGTATAAACAAATTGTGCTTTTTTAGGTCAGTGCTGTCACATCTACTTTATAATTATATGCTTCAAAGGTTTATTAAAAGTTATGGAGAACAATGAACGCATTTGAAACTATAGAATATAAAGGGCTAGGTGCATTTTTCTGGGAAAAAAAATCCAGGAAAGTGAAAAGATGGTATTCCTTAAAACAGGAGGTTTCAGTAAGGGGGAAAAATAAAGAATGATATTAGAAATCACTGTTTATAAATTAAGAATCTGTAAACCAGAGACAGACAGACAAGCTGAACTAAAGACAAACATGTATTTATTACAACACGTATGAAATATTGCAAGTTTTCCTTTTTGTGTGGAAAAATTGACAAAGTTTTAACAGGAAAATTAAAATGGGAAACGTTAAGATACAGAAATAAATTAGCATGACAAACCTCAACACAGAGTAACATATTAGAGAGTTAAATTGTTATTTTAATAATCTGAAGACAAATGAAAATACCTCAAGAACATCCAGTCTGTTATATCTAGATATCTTTATAAACCACCATGATCCCACCACAGTGTAAGGTTCTCAGATAATAATTTCACATGCAAGTGCATCAAAATAACTAAATAAGTTCAAAATAACTGCTTGGAGACTGGGGGAAGGGAGGACAAAATCTCCACGTCAAGGCAGAGATTTTTGCAAGGCCTCAAAGAGCAAAACGAACCTTGGTCTACATCAGCCCACTGGCCAAACCCACAGCAGCACCACAGTAGTGTTAAAAAAAGTAAATAAATAAATAAAAGAAATAAAAAAGGGAACTCCTGTTCATTTGGGAATGAGTATGTCTTGGACTTACCTTGGACTTAGATAAGTATCTGCAAAAAAGCAGGATTAACAAAAAGGACTGATCTTCTAGCCTTTGGTTCAATAGAACAAGAATTTCCATAAATTTTTAAATGTGACATGAAGCTACAGGATCCCTCCAATTTCAAATTGAATTAAAAGTTCCAAATAGTTACCGAGACATGCGTTTTGCCTTCCTTGTTACTAGCACTAGACAAAATAGGAATGATTCTTTCTGGGGGGCACTAATATGGAGGTCAGCCTCTTGATCTGGCCCTTTTGGAAAGCTTGCTACGTATTTCTGCTACCCCTTCAAACAAAGAAATATAAATATTTACATGCACCAAATTAGTTCAATGCTAGAAACTAAAGAAACAAAACCAAATTTTTCAGAACGCAGACTAAGAGTTTCGGTAGCAGCAGCAAGAGGACAAACGCATGGAGTCTGAGCACTGGTTCTCCAACAGCAGACAACAAAAAGCACTTACTTTATCTCCTTAGAGGAGTTTAGTAAATGCCAATGCTGATGCACACCAGTTGCAACTTAACCAGAAACTGAAGTGAGCTATGGGAAAGGGACTCAGCCTTTGTCAAGCAGAAAAAAAGTAAAATTTCTGTCGTGATAGGTTTCATTTGTCTGATATTATAAAAAAAAGAAATAAAGAAGAATATAATTTGACTTATAATAGCAACACTTACCAGCTGCCTCAAGAACCAGCTGTAATCTAGCTTTGGCCTGTTCAGCAGGAGTCTGAAAAGAGAGGATTTGTAAATCTTCACAACTGTTTGCACAACCAACACGCGAGGTCACGTTACCGGCACGCAGCTCCCACCGCTACCAGCCATAATCTGGTCTTAATATGATTAATATGGCGAGTTTTTCACACTTCTTCTGTTATCTGTTTTGATTTTTTCCTTTCCTTAAGGTATTTCTTCACATCTGTTGGGCTGAGGAGCACATTGTTGGCTGTGTACCCACTATGCTAATTATTCCAAGTGATGTTTTACTGTGTCCAATGCGCTTGCCATCCCTCTAATTTTGAAGCCACTCAAACGTTTTCACAGTTAAATTTATACATAAACCACATTTGTCATGGAGTGCAGAAGTTGATTATTTCTGTAAGCATCTGAAAACTTTGGGAGGTTTCTGCTCTGCACAAAAAAGAACAAAGCACGCAGGAAGTTTCTGGTGTCATCCTTCAGCTTTGAGGGCTCTTCTGGGCAGACACTGCACCCAGAACATTTTTTCTGATAACCAGCGTAAGTTGGCACCTTTCAGGTTTCACCTCACTGCCGACACAAGCATCAGTCGGGCAGAGCTCTTTGCTCTGAAGGTCCCAGCTGATGATGCTCTGCAGGGAAGAGCAGTAGCCCTGGGCAGGCACCAGCTTTCCTCAAAACCTCTTTCAACCAAAGACATCCCGGACGGCGTTGTGTTTGACATCACCCACTAGGGGAGGATTGCTATTTAAGAAGCACCACCTGCATTCACACCTTCACATGAACAGCCTGTGCGCTTGCACAACCTCATCCAGCAGCTGGGTTCTGGCATCCAGTAAAGCTTAAATCAGGTTCTCACATTTGTGTCGTCCACCCTGCAGCACAGCGTTTCATTACCCTAAGGGATCCCCCATCGCCAGCTCGGCAGGAGCAGCAGCAGCAGGAGCTGGCACGTTCCTAAAAAGAGCTGCTCTGGGAGGCTCAGGGGCAGCTCAGGTGCTACAGTCTTGGCACTTTAAATTTGTTTTTTACTGTTTCAAACAAAGAAAAAATTGACAACAAAAAAACCAAACCCACACAAGTTGCTAGCTAGCTACAGGGAGTAAGGGATGTGTCTGATGGGAGCTCCAGAGATGTCACTGGTGTCATGTTTTGCTTTAAAAACGTTCAATTCAGGGGGAATTTAGCTTTTATTTTACTGAGATAATTAATAAGTTTGGAACAAATGCTTCAATTCAGGTACTAGATTTTATTTTTACAAATAGAATTTGCTAAAATTCCTGCTACTTGTGATGAATTTTGGACTGAGAGATCAGTATTCAAGTGAAACTACACTTGGGAAAGTTGAGAAAAAAATCACCAATGTCTAAAAAAAAAAAAAAAAAAAAAAAAAAAGGAGTCCAGACTTCTATTTGACTTCTATTTGAGCTAACGAGCAGTGTGAATATTGCTAAGTAGCGCACGTGGCTCCTGTCAGTGTCAGCCACCACCACCCCACCACAAGCAGTTAACCACGACGAAACGTGAGTTGCAGCGTGCTCCTGCCTAATTTTTAAGGAGTTTTCCTGTGGAATGTCACTGATGTTTGCCTGTGCTAATACCGGTTACGTTCAATCCCTCCTGCCCATCGCTAACGATACTGGTCAGGTGTAATGCACTACGGGACTTTTCTCTCTCATAATATGCCTATAAAAGCCTAACAAACCCGAGTGTGGCAGGGACCCATCTGCATGTATTTTACACACGTGTTTTATCTTTGCACTGGGTGAATACAAACCCTGCCGCCCTCAAAGCCTGCTGCAGCCCCCGAGCAGCCGGGAGCGACAGCCCCCGAGTGCCTGCTTTCAGCAGACGTGATCGACATCCCTTAGCTGCCCCAGCCACACGTGCTGCCTGAAATCACAATTAAGCGACAGCCTTGCAGAGGGGATGTAGGGTATCAAATTTGTTTAACAAAACCGGTCGAGTTCATCATTTACAAATTTTTCCACTTACGGGTAAAAGCACAGCCTTCTCCAGACCCACAGCTGCCCCAATCTCTGTGTTAGACAACTCCAAAGCCACAGATCCCCAAACTTTGTGGCTCTGTTTGCTTACAGCAGTTGAAACATCTCAGCATCACGTCTTGCATGGCCCCGAGGAGGTTGGTGTCCGGGTTCCTTCCCGAAGCTGACTCACGGCCCCATGGCCGATTGCCAGGACAGCAGTGGCAAATGATCCTGCTCAGGTTTTGGGAACAATACTACTGCAAGCACTCGTTGCAGCTTAAAATAGAACCCGAATTGTGCTTGTGTTAAATTTAGGCTCCTCAGCAAGATGCCACTTCCCTAGGTTTCAGTTTCTCTCGTTGCAGTTGTACTAAGATTCCAGTTTTAAAACCAAAACAATACCCAAAGGACTCAGCAAATAAACACCAATTAAGTGAGCCCGTATATGACTCTGGAAGCCGAACACAAATCCATCCTCTTAGTTCAGCTCCAGCTTACCATCAGTTACTTTCCTGGGGACATGCATCTAGTCATTCCCAACACCTGCAGAGCTCAAAAAAAGTGTAATAATAATAATAATAATAATAAACAAACTTCAGTTTCCTAGCTGTTGGAAGAGCTGGCTATCCAAAACAATTGAGAATAGATACAACGTGGGTCAAAAACCTACAGCAAACTGTTGCAGTGGATTCCAGAAAAGAAATGTTGGGAAGGCAGAGTACAGCAGAGGGACCTCAGCATCACTGCAACCAGGACTCTCCTAGAGGCTTTCTCAGGTGATTCTGCTCCACGTTCTCTGGTTGATTTTTGCTTTTCACTCAAAACCAGAGGAAGGGTACAGGACAAAGACTGGTTTTGGTTAAAGCTAACCAACTCTCACCGACTTGCAGGGGGCTGGCAGAGCAGAGGGAGGTGGCACATCGGGACACTGGGCTCACGGACTGAGCTGGCAGGAGCTGACTGAGGCCACCTGAGCAAGATGTCCACGGATTTGGTTAGCTGGGATGAGGGAGAGAATTGTTTTGCAGTGATACAAAGCTGCAAAGTGTTGTGGTTGGTGCGTTGTGGGTTTTTTGGTGCCAGCTGGAAGCTCTGGGCTGAGAAATGGCAGCAGGGCTGGGCCAGCAGAAGCTCCAGCTGAAGAGGGGTGGCTGGGGATTATCCTAGGACTGCACCCTCCGGTCTGGGGCTCCTCTTCCAGAGACTACCTGTTGGCAGCGACCGTTCTGGGAGGGTAACGCGGGGAGAGGAGAGGCTCCTCCAGAGCTAAAGGACAACCTCACACTGTCTAAACGGCGTCCTCACTGACAAATGTTGTCTCATGAGTCTACGGGATCTCCTCAAAAAGACAAGCTGATGTTCTCATTGACGTGCCAAAAGCTTTGATTAAAGTCCTACATGAGAAAAGCAGGCAGCAAGGCACAAAACAACCAGGCCCTGTCTCACAGCACCAACAATTACTCCCGTTCCCTGTTAAAATGTTGTGCTTACAGCCTCGGTAGCGATCTGGGGAGATGCCAAGTGATGGCATCGCACTGCATCTACAGGTAAATGCATGATTTAGGGGTACAGGAGGCTGAAAGCCTTAACCAGATCAAGCGGTAACAGCAGCACAGAACAGCATAAAATGTAATGCTGATAAATACAGAGTAATGCAGATTGGAGAGAACTTCTCACTCGCCTTATTGTGTTCTCAAAGCGCGCTATCAATTCAGGAAAAAAATAGTTTAGGCATCATTGTGGACAGCTAAAAGGAGACCTCAATGTATATCGGTAATGAGAAAAGACAAGGAAGAAATGAAAAAAATTAAACAAAGGGGATAGATGTATAATTTCATTTTAATATATTCTGTAAGTCGGTGGCCTGCCTTCACCTGAAATATTATACATCCCAATTCTAGTAAATCTATCTCAACAGGGAGAGAGCAACAAAGAACCCTAACCCCTGCCTATCTTTTAAATAGAGTTTGATCAAATTAGGAAAAAGATTATGTGACATGTTTGTTTAGCATAGGAACGGAGGCATTCCTTTTGAGTCATCCCTTTCTCATTAGGAGATTAAAAAAAATAATAATTACCAAAGAAAGTGAAAATGAAGAACTTATTTGTATTATGGAACACCTCATAAGGGCATGCAATGTTAAAAAAAAAATAAAATAAAATTGAAAAAGACTGAGAACTTGTAATTGTCGTCTTTTTTATACAGAAGCCAGAGCAAACAGAATGAATTTGAGGCTGGCAAATTCAGAAGTGACAGAGGAACATTTTTTCCTCATTAAAACAAACAAACAAAACAACAGAAGAATTCACGACATGAATTAGTAACAGAGAAATGTAATAAGCGTGCCCAGCATTATTTGATTTATACCCCTGCATTTTCAGGCATTAATCAGCAGAAACGACTGGATGCTAAATGGTATTTCTGATTTGGTGTTTCTTCTCTGATACAATCAGTTAGTAATGCACAGATACAGGCTATGGCAGGACCACTTGTTCTGACCTAATGTAATCCACCTGCTCCAAAAAAATGAATTTTTGATAAACTGTGAAAAAAAATAAATTGGGAAAGTGAGTCCAGCACCAGATGGCACCGAAGCTGTTTACTCCACAACAAGGGAGGTGTTTCCCAGCTTGCCTCCTACCCCTAACTACCTTCCTGTTAAATACAACGGAGGAAGGATGATTTGTTCTTACAACCACCCAGCTAGCTGTATGAAAACGTTCAGCAGCTACCAGTGGAACACATCACATTTGTAGTATATTGACAGAGCGGTTTTACACTCCTACTATCGCATAGGACGGAATTGGAAATAAAATAAAAAAATAAAATAAAAAAATCTGTCAGACTGTTTGCAGTCTAATAGGAAGCATACTTTTTATTGCAAAAACCTGGTGCTTGGTTTGTTTGGTTGTTTGTTGTTGATGTTGCTTTTCATTTATTTGTTTTTTTAAACTTTAGGTAAGCAGCCTAACAGGAACAGAAAACATTGTAAGCTCGAGAAACTGCCCGTGCTCTGTTTCCTAAGAATTTTTATACTCTTTTTGTGGACCTCTCATCACCACACGCTAGTTACAGTCTAATACAAATGACTGACCTGTTCCA
>NC_140305.1:28444541-28447041 GCF_964211825.1 Aythya ferina
TAGGGTTAGGGTTAGGGTTAGGGTTAGGGTTAGGGTTAGGGTTAGGGTTAGGGTTAGGGTTAGGGTTAGGGTTAGGGTTAGGGTTAGGGTTAGGGTTAGGGTTAGGGTTAGGGTTAGGGTTAGGGTTAGGGTTAGGGTTAGGGTTAGGGTTAGGGTTAGGGTTAGGGTTAGGGTTAGGGTTAGGGTTAGGGTTAGGGTTAGGGTTAGGGTTAGGGTTAGGGTTAGGGTTAGGGTTAGGGTTAGGGTTAGGGTTAGGGTTAGGGTTAGGGTTAGGGTTAGGGTTAGGGTTAGGGTTAGGGTTAGGGTTAGGGTTAGGGTTAGGGTTAGGGTTAGGGTTAGGGTTAGGGTTAGGGTTAGGGTTAGGGTTAGGGTTAGGGTTAGGGTTAGGGTTAGGGTTAGGGTTAGGGTTAGGGTTAGGGTTAGGGTTAGGGTTAGGGTTAGGGTTAGGGTTAGGGTTAGGGTTAGGGTTAGGGTTAGGGTTAGGGTTAGGGTTAGGGTTAGGGTTAGGGTTAGGGTTAGGGTTAGGGTTAGGGTTAGGGTTAGGGTTAGGGTTAGGGTTAGGGTTAGGGTTAGGGTTAGGGTTAGGGTTAGGGTTAGGGTTAGGGTTAGGGTTAGGGTTAGGGTTAGGGTTAGGGTTAGGGTTAGGGTTAGGGTTAGGGTTAGGGTTAGGGTTAGGGTTAGGGTTAGGGTTAGGGTTAGGGTTAGGGTTAGGGTTAGGGTTAGGGTTAGGGTTAGGGTTAGGGTTAGGGTTAGGGTTAGGGTTAGGGTTAGGGTTAGGGTTAGGGTTAGGGTTAGGGTTAGGGTTAGGGTTAGGGTTAGGGTTAGGGTTAGGGTTAGGGTTAGGGTTAGGGTTAGGGTTAGGGTTAGGGTTAGGGTTAGGGTTAGGGTTAGGGTTAGGGTTAGGGTTAGGGTTAGGGTTAGGGTTAGGGTTAGGGTTAGGGTTAGGGTTAGGGTTAGGGTTAGGGTTAGGGTTAGGGTTAGGGTTAGGGTTAGGGTTAGGGTTAGGGTTAGGGTTAGGGTTAGGGTTAGGGTTAGGGTTAGGGTTAGGGTTAGGGTTAGGGTTAGGGTTAGGGTTAGGGTTAGGGTTAGGGTTAGGGTTAGGGTTAGGGTTAGGGTTAGGGTTAGGGTTAGGGTTAGGGTTAGGGTTAGGGTTAGGGTTAGGGTTAGGGTTAGGGTTAGGGTTAGGGTTAGGGTTAGGGTTAGGGTTAGGGTTAGGGTTAGGGTTAGGGTTAGGGTTAGGGTTAGGGTTAGGGTTAGGGTTAGGGTTAGGGTTAGGGTTAGGGTTAGGGTTAGGGTTAGGGTTAGGGTTAGGGTTAGGGTTAGGGTTAGGGTTAGGGTTAGGGTTAGGGTTAGGGTTAGGGTTAGGGTTAGGGTTAGGGTTAGGGTTAGGGTTAGGGTTAGGGTTAGGGTTAGGGTTAGGGTTAGGGTTAGGGTTAGGGTTAGGGTTAGGGTTAGGGTTAGGGTTAGGGTTAGGGTTAGGGTTAGGGTTAGGGTTAGGGTTAGGGTTAGGGTTAGGGTTAGGGTTAGGGTTAGGGTTAGGGTTAGGGTTAGGGTTAGGGTTAGGGTTAGGGTTAGGGTTAGGGTTAGGGTTAGGGTTAGGGTTAGGGTTAGGGTTAGGGTTAGGGTTAGGGTTAGGGTTAGGGTTAGGGTTAGGGTTAGGGTTAGGGTTAGGGTTAGGGTTAGGGTTAGGGTTAGGGTTAGGGTTAGGGTTAGGGTTAGGGTTAGGGTTAGGGTTAGGGTTAGGGTTAGGGTTAGGGTTAGGGTTAGGGTTAGGGTTAGGGTTAGGGTTAGGGTTAGGGTTAGGGTTAGGGTTAGGGTTAGGGTTAGGGTTAGGGTTAGGGTTAGGGTTAGGGTTAGGGTTAGGGTTAGGGTTAGGGTTAGGGTTAGGGTTAGGGTTAGGGTTAGGGTTAGGGTTAGGGTTAGGGTTAGGGTTAGGGTTAGGGTTAGGGTTAGGGTTAGGGTTAGGGTTAGGGTTAGGGTTAGGGTTAGGGTTAGGGTTAGGGTTAGGGTTAGGGTTAGGGTTAGGGTTAGGGTTAGGGTTAGGGTTAGGGTTAGGGTTAGGGTTAGGGTTAGGGTTAGGGTTAGGGTTAGGGTTAGGGTTAGGGTTAGGGTTAGGGTTAGGGTTAGGGTTAGGGTTAGGGTTAGGGTTAGGGTTAGGGTTAGGGTTAGGGTTAGGGTTAGGGTTAGGGTTAGGGTTAGGGTTAGGGTTAGGGTTAGGGTTAGGGTTAGGGTTAGGGTTAGGGTTAGGGTTAGGGTTAGGGTTAGGGTTAGGGTTAGGGTTAGGGTTAGGGTTAGGGTTAGGGTTAGGGTTAGGGTTAGGGTTAGGGTTAGGGTTAGGGTTAGGGTTAGGGTTAGGGTTAGGGTTAGGGTTAGGGTTAGGGTTAGGGTTAGGGTTAGGGTTAGGGTTAGGGTTAGGGTTAGGGTTAGGGTTAGGGTTAGGGTTAGGGTTAGGGTTAGGGTTAGGGTTAGGGTTAGGGTTAGGGTTAGGGTTAGGGTTAGG